>NC_056731.1:1711676810-1711681810 GCF_019279795.1 Protopterus annectens | reverse complement strand
GATGATATACAGAATGTGGGAAAGATATATGGCTTTTATCCTCCAAAAAGAGTGCCTGAATTTGCTGTTTTAGGAAACAAGGTAAGGGCCCTAACTTGTATATGTACTGTGCATGTTCTGGTAGGAAAACCTGAATTCATGAACATGGAAAGCAGCCATCTTTTTTCTTGATTTTGAGTTTACCAGTGATCAAAATGTGAAAGCTAGATTTTTGGATTGCTGAGGGCAGAGCAAACATGGTGAGACCCAAAAAGTACAACTAATGAATTAACGTACCTGTATTGCTAAGGCCCAATACTGGTTCTTCTCATTTGAGTCTGCTGTAGTTCAATATTCAAATTCTATACTGGTTAGCATGTCCTTGGGCTGAACTGAATAGACATCTTATATTAGCTGCTGTCTCATAACTATATATAGATTATGGCTGTGTGCATCCCCCTTCTGTAGGCAGTTCATATATCATGAGAGGCGGGCATGATTATATTGAATTGTGATTCTGTGTCTCATCATAACCAGCATATTACTTGTGTGACATGGATGCCAAAAAATTTTCTTCAAGAAAAATGCTCTTGAGGTGACTCTTGGCATCCATGTTGAGAACAAAGCTGGTTATGATTAGAGAGACATGATCATAGGTCTTTGTAGTGCATGGTGCTTTATCTGCACCATGTGTTACCAGTTTCAGAAAACATATGTAGGAGGGCAAAGTGTTTTCCTGACTTTCATAACCTTTGAAAGACAGTAAAATACTTTGACAGTCAAAAAGACAGCAGGCAGAAACAAAGTGCCATTTTGAAGAATGAAGAACTATAAAAGGTGTTACCCACTTTGTTCTGTCACACATTTTGTTAAAAGTGTAGCTGAATGAAGTTCTAATAACTTTTAAAAGCTGTTTTACTTTCTGGCACATTTCTTTGCTGGTGGCCAGCAATATCACCAGAGTGAAACCCATCCTTGATAATGCTTAAGAGATCTTAAAAAATGTTTTAAATACCCCAAAAATCACACTTAGTATTGGGTCTTGCTTGTTGTTTGTTGTTGCTGTTTTGAGGTGCTTAACAATATTATTTTTTTCTTGATATCAGAGCATAATCTCAGTGGTCTGGGCAGTACATATTCACTTATCTATACACTATACATGTGTGTGCATTTTTGTGCATTCACTTACATATGCATATAGGAAAGATAGAGCTGAATTCACAGTAGTTCATTAGCCATATGTACAAGGGTTTTCCATTTTCTAAAAATGTGGATGAAAAGCAAAAGGCTTGTGAATCCCATGATGAACAGACGCATAGTCTACTCCATGATCAAGGCAACCTGAAAGAAATAAATTGTTAGGGGGGAATTTACTAAAGCCTACACAGACTTTTTTTCCATATAGGTGTAGTGGCATGGACCTTACATGGACGTAAGCAGCCGTGCGATTCAGTAAACAGAACTGAGGGGCGTGCACGAGCACACCAACATGGAATTGTCTGTAGCATGCAAATCACCTCATAAGCAGGTGAATTGCATTCAAATGAGGGTGGTAGAGTGATCCAGCAAGCAGATAGGCAGTCCTGCAGACCTCATGTTGGTGTCCGAAGTGTGCATGGAAAAATTCCGTGTTCATGATGTAAAATGCAGATTAGGGCCTATAAAAGTCCAGTTAGAAGGACAGAAATAGCACAGCAGATGCAGATATGTGCTATGTGCACAACCATGCCCTGCATGTTCAAAATGTAATGGAAATTAATATAAAATAAATACCCAGGTGTTGTTTGTGTGGCATGCCACAGTACACAAACATGTCATAATGCAAAAAAAATAAATAGATATGAGACAATAGTGCATTATAGGACCTTGCATCGAGTATGTACAATGGTAGACTGCCTTGGTTACTAAGGAGGCAGGGCCTGGAATAGTGCAGTTTCCAGGTTTTGTGCACTGATCTCTATGCAAATGAGCTGTGTTTACTGAATAGCGAAAACGGGTATCTGTGCCCGCAGATCGCATCCATGTAGGCCCAGAACCATGTTGGTGTCCACAGAGGAAGTAGCTGACATCAAAAGGGGGTTGTCTCCGCATCCCTTTAAGATCACTGGAGCTCAGCAGCACCTGTTTGCATGGCGGTCCGATGAGCTGAGCAGAGGGGTGTGTCCAGTCTGCTAAGCTGTGTTTACCTTCAGGGCGCATGTTTCAGCAGGTTTGAGCATGTCTGCATGCATGCCCATCCATGGGGATGTTTTCCTGACTTTCATAACCTTTGAAAGACAGTAAAATACTTTGACAGTCAAAGAGACAGCAGGCAGAAACAAAGTGCCATTTTGAAGAATGAAGAACTATAAAAGGTGTTACCCACTTTGTTCTGTCACACATTTTGTTAAAAGTGTAGCTGAATGAAGTTCTAATAACTTTTAAAAGCTGTTTTACTTTCTGGCACTTTTCTTTGCTGGTGGCCAGCAATATCACCAGAGTGAAACCCATCCTTGATAATGCTTAAGAGATCTTAAAAAATGATTTAAACACCCCAAAAATCACACTTAGTATTGGGTCTTGCTTGTTGTTTGTTGTTGCTGTTTGGAGGTGCTTAACAAGATTTTTTTTCTTGATATCAGAGCATAATCTCAGTGGTCTGGGCAGTACATATTCATACACTATACATGTGTGTAAATTTTTGTGCATTCACTTACATATGCATATAGGAAAGATAGAGCTGAATTCACAGTAGTTCATTAGCCATATGTACAAGGGTTTTCCATTTTCTAAAAATGTGGATGAAAAGCAAAAGGCTTGTGAATCCCATGATGAACAGATGCATTGTCTACTCCATGATCAAGGCAACCTGAAAGAAATAAATTGTTAGGGGGGAATTTACTAAAGCCTACACAGACTTTTTTTCCATGTAGGTGTAGTGGCATGGACCTTACATGGACGTAAGCAGCCGTATGATTCAGTAAACAGAACCGAGGGGCGTGCACGAGCACACCAACATGGAACTGTCTGTAGCATACAAATCACCTCATAAGCAGGTGAATTGCATGCAAATGAGGGTGGTAGAGTGATCCAGCAAGCAGATAGGCAGTCCTGCAGACCTCATGTTGGTGTCCGAAGTGTGCATGGAAAAATTCCGTGTTCATGATGTAAAAAGGAGAATAGGGCCTATAAAAGTCCAGTTAGAAGGACAGAAATAGCACAGCAGATGCAGATATGTGCACAACCGTGCCCTGCATGTTCAAAATGTAATGGAAATTAATATAAAATAAATACCCAGGTGTTGTTTGTGTGGCATGCCACAGTACACAAACATGTCATAATGCAAAAAAAAAAATTAAATATGAGACAATAGTGCATTATAGGACCTTGAATCGAGTATGTACAATGGTAGACTGCCTTGGTTACTAAGGAGGCAGGGCCTTGAATAGTGCAGTTTCCAGGTTTTGTGCACTGATCTCTATGCAAATGAGCTGTGTTTACTGAATAGTGAAAACAGGTATCTGTGCCCACAGATCGCATCCATGTAGGCCCAGAACCATGTTGGTGTCCACAGAAGAAGTAGCTGACATCAAAAGGGGGTGTCTCTGCATCCCTTTAAGATCACTGGAGCTCAGCAGCACCTGTTTGCATGGCGGTCCGATGAGCTGAGCAGAGGGGTGTGTCCAGTCTGCTAAGCTGTGTTTACCTTCAGGGCGCATGTTTCAGCAGGTTTGAGCATGTCTGCATGCATGCCCGTCCATGGGGGTGTGTCCATTGAGTGCTGAACATTGTTTATACCTGCAGCATGAGTTTGTGTACTTAGCAGGGAAAGCTGTTAAAAAATACATTGGCTCGGAAAGCCAATCATATATATAAATTACTGATGACCCCTGTACCTCTTAAACTGGACCATTCAAACACTTAATGTTGTACTTGGCAGTTGGAATGCAACATAGGTAGTCAATTACACATGCTGCACCTACAGCAGAGCACTATAAAGGTTGCATACACCCTACAATCTGATTTCACCCCCATACTCTGCACCAGTGGAGTACAAACATGGGATTTTTAACTAAAGCAATGCTAGGGGCTGCCAGTCACATCATACCTCTCAACCTCATAGAGCAGGAAATCTGGACAAAACCATGAATAATAGTGGGGAAAAAGGCCCAAATATAAGGACAAGTATTAACTATTGGCCTGACAAATGTAGAAAGTTGATAGAATAACAGCTTGTGCAGTAGCATGAATCTCCTGATGTATATGGAGTCAGACACTCAAATATCTGTCATCACTTCCTAACTTCAGTCTAGACTGATTTGCCACTAATGTGCCAAAAGATCACAATGCTATGTAAAACGTACCAAAACTATGATGCAAAACTCTGGATAGTCTATTACAATCTATACAGTTGATAGGTATGAGTCACATATTACGTTCAGCAAACAGCTGGGGAATGCCTTGGACAAAATATCAGGGAGGTGCTGGACTATGGAAACAGGTGCAGCAGCCAATGGTCTGCAGCACAAAAACTCCCGGACTGGAGTACAGGTAGTTTTGGCCTGGAGTCAAACTGGAAGTACTGACAGTCACACTGGGCATGCTCCTACACTTAGCTAACTTGAGCCCATGCCTGTTGCCTCTTCCACCCAAAGAACAGCATTGTGAAAATATGCCTATGCATACAGACAGCTATGTATGTCTCCCCCATCCCCCTCACACATGCTTACCCTATCTATCAGTATGTGGCACACACACACACACACACACATATATATATATATATATATGTATTAACATGATATATATATATATATATATATATATATATATATATAGATATATATAGATATATAATGTATAGCTTGATATAGACTCTCCACATATATCTACATAACACATTTACATAACTTACACACACAGCAACAGTTAAATTGACATCCCTGCTATATACCTGGATATATATATATATATATATATATATATATATATATATATATATATATATATATATATATATATATATATATATATATATATAT
>NC_056731.1:1711634310-1711674310 GCF_019279795.1 Protopterus annectens | reverse complement strand
GGCACTACCTCCAGTCTAACATCATGCAACTAAGATACACAAGGTTTGCTGTGTAGTCATGACACATGCCAGTACATAGTACCTGTTGTGGCTTACACCTGCACAGCAAAAGTGCATTGTAAGTAATATAGTCATCCTGTGCACCAGATACATATTTGCATGTGACTGCATCGATGGCATGGATGGCAGGGATGTGGCATAGGTATCATCACATGCACAGGGTGTGGTGTGTGGGTGCCAGAGACCTAGGCTGTGCCAGACAGTTGAAAGCATGTGTGTGAGTCAGGAAGGGATATTGGTTAGATGGGCCATGGAGAGGTGCCATGTGTGTCTGTTGATGACATGCATGTGAGAGTGATGTTTGAGGGTGTGCATGTACAAAGTTAAGCCCACTGCTAACCCTACACATGTGCATGTTGAACAGCTGTGGACTGTACATGGCAGAGTGGACAGTTCACCATCTCTGGCCATGAACATGGGAACTTGCACTGGCACCACCATGGCCAAGGTCAGATGCGGTGCTAGTAGCTGATGGTGACTGCTGTCTGCTGGGCCTGTGCCCCCACAGGACCACCCAGAACCATATGCCCATGGCTTGCCACATCATGGTGTGGACATCACACTTCCCCCTATAGCTCTGGATGTACTGCCACTATGGGAGCGTGACTGTGTACTGTCATGTGGACTCTAAGCAGATGGCGTTGCTGACCTACATCCATGTGCCTGATGCCCTACTCCAACCAGAAGTTCCAGCACAGACAATGTCCGGGCAAAGACAGACATTGTCTCAGCCCACTGTCTCCACACTACATCACTGAAATGATCCATGGCATCACCAGTGTGATGGAGGCAATCACGGATTTCAGACTCTGCTGCATTCATAACCCTAAGCATCCATCTGGTGTTGCATTCGGTATGTGCCTGTGCCTCCATGACAGCCTAAAAAATGGATATGGCCAGTGTCTACACTCACTGATCCCATAGTTGTCACACTATCCTGTTCAATATCACCACAGTCTGACTGTCCAGTATCTGTGGCCTCTGCAGACTGGGTATGTGTGGGCATACTGACTGTGTACAGGGACAATTGGTACAGAAAAGGGATGTCAGCCACTGGGACAGATTCACCCCTCGACAGTCCCACCTATGCCTGACTATGGCAACCATCATCAGCAGAGTCCGTTGGAACACTGACATCAAGATGTGAGGGGGACAGACTCCAACCCCCCCATTCACCTGTGAGGAGGAAGACAAAATCAGTACATCATTACCTACACTATTATGTATGTTAATCCACACAGACTGATACAAATGAGGAGCCACAACTGCATTACCAGTCCCACATCTTCTCATCACCAATCTCTTGCACAACACACAAACACACAACAACATACACAGACAAGACAGGCCCTTTAAAACATACATTTCAGCTACAGTCGGTGAACGTTGCCAGTACAATACATCTGTGAGGTATGCAATATGACAGTGTATGTGATAGAACTACACATAATACCCAGTACACCTATCTTGAGAATAATATGCTTGCTGTAGTATCACTGCCACAGGTATGTACCATCTCCTGAATGTGTGTGAACAGGCATCTTGGAGTAATTGCATCATGTATAGCAAGCTGCATGCTTGTTCATGACTAGAAGTGCAAATGTGTTAATGTTTGTACAAATACACAGCTGTGATTACCATTGTATACACTGTAGTTAACTGCACCAAAATGGAACATTCAACTATTCTGCATCACACTTACCATGTACAGGACCACAGAGTCTGGCAACACCTGATGGACCTATGAAAATGTGAGGGAGAGGAATTGTCAGCAATACCAAATGTTGCGTATATCCACATGTACAGTACCTAATGTGATACTGCCTACATTGCTGACATTCTGAGTATGTGTGCACAACTGTGCATTAAAACAAACCACCCCCAATTGCAGATACACCTGACACCCATGTACTGATATGCAGAGGCTGCCACAATGACTGATACAGTATTACACTGGTGAACAAAGTAAGCTTACCTGGATGCTCCTCTGATGTGGACGCTGTGGCAACTACTTCCAGGATGTATGGGATGATGAATGCCTGGGAGCTGGTGGTTGATTCAAGGCTTGCCAGAAATTCCTCTGTGGCTGAGAGTGGTTGTTCTGTTGCAGTCCCTCCACCGATGGCAGCACAATCTCTAGCCAGAGCAGCTGCGCTTTGATGTGCAGCATTGACCATATCTGTGGCCCAGTGTTGGACCTGCTCATAGGTTCTGTCCTGTTGGCCAATTTGGTTAACTGCCCTGACAAGTTCACCCAGTAAAGCATCACTGCAGTCTACTATGGTGTGTCCCCTATGAGCAAGGTCCCACTAATATGTCATATAGCCACTGTTGGACAAATAGCTGTGTGATATTACAACAACTATATAGGGACAGTCCAGCAACCCCAATGTGCCACAATGACAGACAGCAATGCAAACCTGCTGTAGTATATGTTTCCTTTAGGCATCATACCTCTCCACTACACAGATGTTTGCAGAATGTGAACATGTGCCTCATAGATGTGGTCCTTTTGGCAAAAACATGTGGATGTCTGACAAATGGTTGGCCATTCATTGAGGGTTGTTGTAAGAAAATAGAGAATATGGCTGTCACATGGTAGACTCCTCAGAAAACACTTATGCTACAGTAATATCTGTTAGTCTATTCATAGTCTTACTTTGTATGGCCAATATGTATTTTCTGTCTCTGAGTTTGGGCCTTTGTCCCCCATTAATTATGGCTATGAACTGAATCCCTGCTGTTGGGGCTTGACAGGTATGTTAGCTATACCACTCAACCAATGAGGGATGAATGTCAACAAAACAGTGACCTAGTCAAAGTACATCAGGGACAGTCAGGGACGCCTTTACAATGTCAGAACTATTTATGTGTGGTATTGGCAGACTGAGAGAATGTGAATTACAGTACATCATTTGATGTTGCAGGAGTGTACACCCTTACTTTGTGTCATTATAGCTAACACAAATTCTGCTAGCTTTTCTACAACAGCTGACCATTGTAGGAGGGAGTAACAGGGGCAGAGCTGAGATTTGACTCAAAGCAGAGACAGTTGAGAGGCATGCCTGTAGCTGTTGGACAGCAGAGTATCACCATGTCAATACCATAGATGTACGACAGGCCTACTGTTGTACTCCCTATTCCCCATACGTCCATCATTGCATCTGCATCCCATTATATGGGGACATCTATTACATACCTGGTAGAGTGAAGTAATCCTTTTTTGAAGTGTTTCTCTGCAAATACCTTGCAAATCCATTGTTTGTGTGAGCAAAACAACATACAGATCTGTTCCCCATAGGCAGTTGCTTGCCTTTTGTAGGTAATGCTCATTACCAGATAATTGTCTGTGCACAAATCTGTGGTTCAGACTTGCTAATTGCATCCAAAACAGCTGAGTTGCACTTTCATTAGCCAATGACAGGGTACCACATTGCAATATTTAAGGCCTTCATGTAGGCCTAGGCCCCTTTCTTAGTCTTTGAGATGCACATTAGTGAGGTGTGGGGACTACAGAATCACAGAAGGTAGGTACAAATACTGTCCACTGTTGTGATTTGTGAGGTATGTCCACAGTTTTACCTGATATGTTTGGCCAGTGAACCATGACATTGTGATCATCTGCTGGTTCAGTGTTAAACATTGTGGGTTATGGTCAGTAAGGAGAGAGAGAGAGAGAGAGACATGTGAGTGTCACACATCATAACCATCAGAATATGCATGTTAATCCAGAAGCTGCTATTATATCAGCACACTGTCTTTGTAGGGGAAAACTGTTAAATGTGTCCCTATTGCTGGACCTTTGCACCCCCTTTATGTATGGTTTTCTCTGTATCCATTGTTCTAGGGTGTTGTGAGGTATGGTAGGTCTGTAGCAGCTAGCTTACCATATAGCTGTGGATGCTCCAGGCTGCAGTTACTGCTGCAGCCTAGGACACATAGGGGGTGAGTGTGAACACTTTGCAGGACAGCAAGCTGTACGTGTAATTATGGCAGCAGTGGCAGCCCTGTTGTTACAGCAGATCCAGGGTAGGGGGTAACCTTTACAGTCCAATCGAGGCATGTGTTTAAGGTATATCTGTTATGTAACAGTGCCAATAACAAGAGTAGTAGGCAACATATAGTTAGGCTATACAAATATGTGCAGTGTGTTACTACCTGCAGGCCTTTGACTTGCAAAACTGGGTAGCAGATAATTTAGTAGCAGTAACCTATGGGGATTAAAAGTGTAAGACTCAGTTATTACTTGCTGTCTTCACAACAGTGTAATTGATGTACAACACACTGGATTCAAACCCAGGACTGTGTGTGGCAAAATGTTCTGTATGCAAGGCATTTAACAAACTGAGCTACTGAGTCAGTGCTGGAGTAGGTGTACTTGCCAGATATATGTGCAGACATACAGACTGTGACACACATTGTCTGCATCCATCAATATGTGCATGGCTGTCAAAGGCTATCACAGGCCTCACGTACTGCCATTATTAGCTATTTGGCTGTCTACTTGTGTATTTTTGCATCGGAGTCCAAGGTACACTCCCATTTTTCACATTAGGTTGCTTTCATTCTGTCAGTGGCAATCGATATGTATTACTGGAAACACCTGTTTTAATCCAGATCTCCGTGGCCTAGTAGTTTAGTGCAGTAGGCTGTAGTTGACATTGGTCCAGGTTCAAAATGTGGTAGGGGTGATTATTTTGTACATGTGCCTAACACTGTGAGAAACACATAAAATCATTAAGGCACATTAAATCACTTTTAATCTGGTTTGTGCAATGGGATGCATCATGGTATGCTGCTTAGCTCCACGCAAACTGTGCTAAAAGATTAAAAAGAAAAGAAAAAGAGGGTGATAAGACAGTAGTGAAATGGGGGCAAGCAAAAGGAAAAACATACTGAAAGGTAGGTAGGGATGTGCAAATAGGGTGTAGGAAAGAACCATAGCTTTCCATTTCTTGTACAGCAACAGCTGTGCATTTTGATAGATTTTGTGGATGAATTTGGACTCCCAAACCCCAGAGAGAGGGGTGAGGACAACATAAATGTGTTGTCAAGCCAACTGGACCAAATTAATTGTGCCCAGTGGACATGTGTGCAAAATGGAGAGCTATGTATGGGGAGATATTTTTTGTGGGACATGTTTTATTAGAAGGACAGAGTGGAATGTTGGGGAAGGGATGTAGGTACATGTGGGGAGGTACGTTGTGTAGGAGAGGATGCAATTGCAGACAGACAAGACAAACAAGACAGCATACAGGGGTGTGACACATGAGGGGAGTAAAAACCTTGGATGGGGAGGGTGTTGTGGAATCTGAGATGCATGTGCCTCCAGATGTTAGCAGTGTGACTGACATCCAGACCCATGGACAGCTAACACTGCTCTTTCACTGCCCTGAAGTTGGCTGTGCTTGGGCTGGGTGCCAGGGCCACCAGTCCCCGCCAGGTTGTCGAGTCTGCACTCAATCTAGTGCAGGCGTTGTTCATAGCTCCTATGAACAATCCTGCACACCATGGCCAGTAGTTGACTTTGGATGACTACCACCCTTCCGTCACCTCTCCTGGGGGGACAGGACCCATCCCCTGAGATGGTTCCATCCAAAGGTGGGCAGCAGCAGAGGAGGGGGCACCACTGGCCTGGGTCCCAGACTCGCTGGTACCCAGTGCCACAGCTGGCTGAGGTAGGGATAGGTGGATCAGCAGGAACTGGCCTACTCTGTTGTGCTGTAATGATAGAGTTATAGCAATGTGTATAGGTTAGTTATGAACAAAACATTTTGTTAGTAATAACATTATGCCAGAACACTGGAAATAACCCATGCACATTTTAATGCATATCATAGGGAACACAACAATAAATAACATAACAGTCAGTATATTAACAGCATGCCAGTAACAGTTACAGCATAAGGCCAACAACATAGGTAATTCAACAAGATATGGTAATAGGCAGCCATTGTAAGAAATAACAATAATGAAACACACACCCCAAAATAAAGTTTATAGAACAACATGTGCTAATAGTAAACCATAACCAATAAATAACAATAATAAATATAGGTGAAGATAAGGGGTGGGGAGAGAGAGAAATATAGTCCATTAATACCAGTATAGGCTATATAGTTTAAAACAGTACTGCTATCTACTCTACAAGTCTGTCCTTTCTTTATGTGTAACAGTGCCCTATAGCTGCTGTAACATGTACATACCTCTCAAGCTATCTGCATGGAACACTATGGGACAAGTAGTAATACGTGCAGATACACAACTACAAAGAACACTTGCACATCAGTTGGAGCTATATAACTACCAAGGTGTACTGTGGATTGATGTACTCTTACTTTGCTATTGACATAATCATGTAAATGGTACATCTGTGACAGGGGGATTACACAACAGTAATTACATTCCATGACAGTGTGACACTTAAGAGACATGTATGTGTACAGTACAGTGAGTAAACAACTGTCATGCCTTGCTTGGTAGGCATGGGGATAGAAGCCAATAGCAGTGACTGTAGGGGCCATGTGCACCAGATGTATTAATTGACTGCAGTGACCTTTAAAAGACACTCAAGGCATACAGCCATACCAAGGCTACACATTTTATTTATTTTATTTTATTATTGTACTTTTTTCTTTATTTTATGCAGTATATCACATTCATGGTCAATGATTTTAGCAGTCTGTTACATCTGAACACCCAAATTATTTACTCATAATATTGCCTACCTCACCCATTTACCAATATTTCCTGTGGACAGAACATCTGTTATCAATACGTAACTGATTCAGTAATATTTATTACTACATGGCACTGGGGTCAAACCCTGGACTGTGTGTGGCAAAATGAACTTCATACAGAGCATTTAACAAACTGAGCTACTGAGCCACTGCTGATTACTGACGGACTGATATTTACATGGAACAAATATATGAATTGGTAATAGTCCTACAGTGTTATACTAGACTGCAGTGACAACTGAACACGCATGCATGAAATTCATGCATGACAAAAATACTAGGTAACCTATACATTACTACATAGAATGGAGGTGTACACAATTTATTGTTAATGGATGGAAATATCTGTAAAGTCTACAAACCATGTCATATTATTGGGTTGGCTAAATCACCCATATACAGTTGCAGACAGTATATTTACAGTATACATTTATTACACTATTATACTTCCCTGCAGCACCATACCTTAGAACCGGAATGCATATAGCTGAAATGCAATGGTTAAAACAAGACAATCCTGATATACACAATATACCTTATTACTATAGCTTCATATGTTATTGCAGAACAGGTGTAATAATTCATTTATTGTAATACAGCTCTGAATCTACACTTATTGCACAACACTCCTTATTAGATATACCTTAAGGCAGGCACTGGTATTGTTTCATGATTTTATTGCAGAACAGTTGTCATAATTGATTTAATTCAAAACAGCCACAATTCCACACATATTTTACAACACAGCTTTATTAGAGTTACCTTCATGCAGTTACTGGTATAGTTTTTAGTTTTTATTGCACAATTGATGTAATGCAGGTGTTGCAATATAGCTGTAATGTCACAATTATTGCAGTAGAAACTTTATTTCATTTACTTTATCAGAGTTAATGCTTTAGTCTTCCCTGCTTATTGCACTACTGTTGGCAGTAATCACTTATTGCAGTCCACATTCATTGCAATGCAATCTTTACTGTATATACCCATTGGCAGTTAATGCGTTACTCTTTCTTGCTTATTTGACTATAGATTGAAAAATACATCTGTACTCACTAAACTCATGGTGCACCCTGGCCAAGCACTCAACATGCTACTCGATGTTGCGAGCTCTCTCCTCTGCAGCTGTAGGAAGAGAAGCATACCATTATACACACCTGTCTAGAAAATGTTCAGATTAGGTATTGATAAAACAATGGTAACTGTACTTACAAACTTGTGGGACATTCCCTGCCCAAGCATCTTGGACCCAGGTGGCCAAGATATCTCCATTCCGATGCTTCAGGTCATCATTGTGGTGATGGACCTGCACACCTGGTGAGCTCATATGCCAGCCGGTCCCAAGTCTCCATCTTGCACTCTGAGCCCTGGAACCCTCCCTGTATTAGCCAGTCATCATGGTTTTTCACCCGGAGTCCAACCATGACCCTGATTATGCTGTATTCCCACCTGGTGAGCTTAATATAGCCTGTTTTTCTGCCCTTACATGCCACTGGGCAATATTTTAAAATGCGGCACATCGCTTAGCACTGTGCAAACTAGCGCCACTGACCTGAGCAGTGCTTAAACTGGCAATGCTTAGTAATGTTTAGCAGTGCGCAAACCAGCTAAGCATAGCCAAGTGGTATCAAGCAGTGCATAAACATAGATTGTTTAAGAAGTGCTTCACAAGGCTTAGCAGGTCTTAGCAGAGCTTAGCTGAGTACAGCAGATCATGATTTAAAAATAATTAGCATAATTTGTATTTGGAAAATAAATGCTTAATTTCCCTTCTATGTATTCAAACCCTGAACCTACTGCACATAAGGCTGTAACTCTACCAATTTGCCTATGTGGATATGTAGAATGCTGCTATACATTTATATATACTGTACCTCTGAGCTAACTTTAAGCACTGCTAAGCATTGCACTGGGCCACACAAATCTGACCAGCTAAGCTTAAACTTGTCCTTTTCATAAATATTTAAATACATATGCTTTCTATTTTTAGCGTGCTCGAAGCTGCAGTATCCAAACCTGCTTTTTGTATAAAAAATAATATTAAATTATATTGATATAATGCAGCTGGACAGTGCAGGGAGTGGGTTGCTCATCTGTGAACACAGTTAGTGCCATACTCCCTACACTGATTCAGTAACCATGTTCCACTGCTCTCCCTCAGCAACATGCCATGATTAATATGCATGGCGTGCTGCTGAGAGGGGACCATATATATGGACACGGTAACACTCTGTGTAGGCTCTACACTATGCCTACATGGATTTTATTAAATCTAGGGGTTAGTTTTTTGAAGAAATATGACAATAAAGTGGAAGTCAACAAAACTATTCATTCATTAGTTCTCAGTCCTGTGGAAGTGACAAGATAGTGCTGCACATATAGAATATTAAAGAAAAGGAATATTTCTCCAATACATATTCTATGCACATGTGTGTGTGTGTGTGTGTGTGTGTGTGTGTGTGTGTGTGTGTGTGTGTGTGTGTGTGTGTGTTTGTGTGTGTGATTCATGTAAAGTATATATATATATATATATATATATATATATATATATATATATATTGTGACAAGGCTGTTTTGTAATCCCTGACCTGTTATTATTAGTCTCAGTGGCGTAACTACCAGAGGCGAAGTGAGGCAATTGCCTCAGGGCGCCAAGCAGCAGGGGGCACTTTGGGCAGGGCATTATTTAAAAAAAAATTTATTTATTTTTCTCTTTAAGAAGTGTAGTTGGGCAGGCGTGCTGACATCATCGCGCAGTGACTGTGCAGTACATCAAGTTAACAAAATGGATGGTTGAAGACAAGCGGTTGTTCGGTCGTTAAGTCGAGGACTACTCAACTCAACTAACTTGTGAGCGGGTCCGGGAACTGAAAAACGGACGGACGGACAGACAGGATGGAAGATGTGATTTAACAGTGAGTAATCTGTGGAAGATAGGATTTCAGAGTGAGAGGTGTGTGTGTGTGTGTGTGTCGGATTTCAGAGTGAGAGAGGTGAGTGTGTGTGTGATTTTTAATTATAATTTATTTCAGAGTGAGTGAGAGGTTGTGTATGTGGGATTTCAGAGTGAGAGGTGTGTGTGTATGGGATTTATTTGTGTGTGTGACTGTGTAGGATTTAGTTCAGACTCGAGTGAGAGGTCGGTGTGTGTGTTGGCATGCCATGTGATTGTTGAGCTATTCTCCCTGGGCCTTTGTTGAAAATGGGCACTTTCTGGCCCAGACAGACTTTCCCAGTAATCAAATGCCAGATAAATAAATGTCTGTCTAGTACATTGGAGAAACTGACACATGTTCATCTACCTTCACATTTGCTGAATGTTAAGAGTCTTGGATAAGTTGTCCATCAATATGAATGACACTTAAAGTACTTGCTGGGCTTCTGACTGTTTGTGGTAGTATTGCTGTAGGCATTGTTCCTGTAGATAGATCGCAGCTATGGGAAGTACCGTAATAGTAGCGACTCAGGTGAGACAGTTTTGTATTAGTCTGGGTAGCGTTCCATCACACCTTCTGTTTGAATCTGGATTTGTGCTCTTGTGCTTTATTTATAGCCTGCTGGTATTAAATGTTTAGCCGGTGTGCTTACAGTGCAGTTATTCATGAGTATTCTCATGCTTGAAGTTTCTCATGAGACAGATTAAAGTTGGCACGGGTAGCGTTGTTTTTATACTGGACATGAGTTTACTAATGAATGAGAAATGGTACTGTGTGACTTGGTGCATGCAGAGGACAGAATCTAATACTTGAAAATGTGGACAAATGGTGGGCTGGAGAACAGAGCCTTATTTTTGGGCTTCCATAGTTGTATCAGAATGCGATGATGATTAGCTGGCATGATGTCACAATACACTGTACTAAGGTTCAGTCCAGACATCTGCCTGCTTTCACTGTCTCTCCCCATCCGATGGTTATCTGGCTGCCTTCCATTTTCCAAAACACTGGTTGATTCTCTACTCAAAAAATTGCCCACATATATTGCATTTAATTTTATTTTTGTTTACAGGTAATTAGTCCAGGAAACTGTTAAGATGCCAGGCTAAATTCTCAATTGTGCCAAAGTACTGTCTGGTTAAGTGACCTGCTCAAGGTTACATAGTTGGCAAATGAAGGTGAAAAAACTCGAACCCTGTACCCTTGGAACATGAAACACCTCATGATGAACTCCAAAATTTAGTCCTGTTCTCCATGCAAACCGGGTCATGACTAAAAAATAAAAAAGTCTGCAAGCATGCATTCTTTTTAATCTGTTAACAAATGATAACATGAAAAATACTTTGACACAGGCTGTTGGTTATTTAATTACCTCTAATCAGCATGATCCAACAGAAATACGCTAAGAAGAAATGTTTATCCACTTAACAGACCATACCTTGGTTATGTATTTTGTCTTTAATATATATTTTAGATTTCTTCATTAAATGGAAAGGAGCCTTAATTTCAGTGAGAAGAACATATCCTTCCAAAATCTGTTCCAACTAAAAGCCTAATCAGGCAAAGACAGCTGCAACAGTGAGGCTCCTAATTGAATCTAAATTATGGACATGGGTTACCTATTTAGTGAATTAGCATTTTAATGGAATACAAACTAAACAGCAAAGTGTATAAAAAATCTGAGCATGAAAACAATAATATGGTGTGTGATTTAGTTCAGAGTGAGAGGTGTGTGTGTGGGATTTAGTTCAGAGTGAGAGGTGTGTGTGTGGGATTTAGTTCAGAGTGAGAGGTGTGTGTGTGTCTGGAGTGTTTCTCCATGAGCCTCTGCTAAACATTAGCTTTTGTTCCAAGTCAGACTTTCCTGGTTAACAAATGTTAAAATAAAATGACAGTCATTTGAATATCAGACTTCATATTCTTTAGAAAGTGCTTGGTGACACAAAAGCAATTTTCTAAGTGTATAAGATGGATATTTGAAATGTATCCCTATCTTTGGGACTGTATTCCCCCTGTTATTGGCTTCATCCAGGTTTTCTGCTAAGGGTGAGAGCTATGGTAAGAACTGAATTCACTGAATATGTTTGGGGGCTATATTCCCCATTACTGGCTTTGTCCTGGTGTTTTGCTAAGAGGTTGAGAGCTGTAGTGAGAACTGAATTCACTGAATGTTTAGGGGCTATATTTGATGCTGAAGGCTGTGGGTTCTACTCCCACAGTAGGTAGATGCATTGCTGATACTGTACTGTGTTGTAAAGGGGTGGATGCTGCAGTCCTTTTGGCAAACATACCTAGTAACTATGAACCTGTTATCAGTTTGCTATCCATTCCCTATTGCGGTATTACTAGCTTATGTTTTAATGCATGCAACAAAGGCAATTTATTCTTCAAGGGCAACAGTCACTATTTGTAGATGAAACAATGACATATAAAGTTGTTTACTAGCAGCAGCCTCTTTATTAGTTACAGATTTTTAATGTGGATTTTACTACTTCAGAGATTGTGCATATATGGTGGTAACACAGTATTTTTCTTTCACAAAGCAGCTGATTTGGCTAGTGGTATATTGCTCTGACTGATTTGCATCCAGAGTCCCAGACAGAAGGATGAGTATGAATTCCCGCGATGGTGGCAAGAAAAAGCTTAGTGGTGCTCAGCGGAAAGCGAGAGAGACAGAAAGAGGTTGCAGAAAGTGAACTGCTGAAAAAAGTACCAAAACTGAGCACATACTTTATTGCTCCACAAGCATCTTGTAGTGTGACTTTGGAACAGCGGGAAGAAGGACAAGGGATAGCGAACAAAGATATTCAGCAGCCAGAGGACGATCAGAAGAATGCCAGTACTCACTCCGAATCCGATGATGCCCTGAATGAACAGAATGTTCCTAAACATGTGGCTCAACTACCAGAATCAAGTGCATCGACAGAATTGCTACCGCCCTCTGCTGACCGAGCATATTTTGGAAGCAAGACATTAAGCGCTTTTGAAAAGAGATTTGTTGTGATGAGTGGTGCATTGCAGCCGCCTGGTCCGTTCCCGAAACAGGCAGAAGGTCTTAATAAAGGCCGCAGCTTCCAGGAACATTTCTACACACGCAAAACGAAGTCTGGCTTGAGTTTCAGAAGAACATGGTTGTCCTACAGCACGGCTGGTGACAAGTGCTACTGCATTCCATGTTGGCTGTTTGCATCACCGATAAGAACTGGTGATTCATGGACTGATGGTACTTGTAACTGGAAGAATTTGTCGCGTTCCATACAGATACATGAAAATTCAGCGACCCACGCAAAAGCTTGTCAGATTTTTACTAATTGGAAGAACAATGTCACTGTCGATGTCCTGACCGACAAACAGATTATGCAAGACCGTAAGTACTGGCGCTGTGTTCTGGATCGCATAGTGAATCTGATCATTACCATGTCAAAATGCAACATCGCATTTCGAGGTCACCATGAAACTGACAGCTACACCGATGATGACAGGCCCGGCTCACGAGGATGTTTCCTGGAATTCATTCACTTAATTGCCAAGTACGATCCTGTTTTGGAAAACTTGCTGAAGCAGCCAAAAGGAACCACCAAGTACTTGAGCGGGTCTATTCAAAATGAAATCATTTACATTCTGGCAAGAGAGGTAAAGCAGCAGATCATAGACGAAATGGCGGCCTTTACCGTTTGTATCTCTTATAATGGATACAACAGTGGATTGCTCAAAGATGGATCAGTTGAGCAAAATATTTCGGTATGTGACTGTCAAAAGAATGACGAAGGGAGGCGGTAAGCTTGCATATCCAGGAATCATTCTTGGGGTTCACCGATGTTGAAAGCCAGAAGGGTCAAGATTTGGCATCCGTAATTACAAAGGAAATTGAAAGTGTCACTGACCTGAAGAAGATATGCGGTCAAGGATATGACGGAGCCGCCAACATGAGTGGTGCTTACAAGGGTGTCCAGTCTTTAATGAAGCAGAAAGCACCAAAGGCCCGTTATGTTCACTGCAGTGCTCATGCATTAAATTTAGTCATAAATGATGCTGTTAAGAACGTGAAGGACATTCGGAACTTTTTTGACATGCTGGAAAAGCTGTATGTATTCCTCAGTGCTATTAGCAGATGGAATCGCTTACAGAAAGATAGTAGCTGCTGCTCAATTACATTAAAGCGACTTTGTCCTACACGTTGGTCATCACGGAATCAAGCCTTGATAGCTCTTCGCAGCCGGTTTGTCGACGTGATGAAACTGTTGACTGTGTTGTCACTGACTGGCAAGGACAGTAATGAGAAAGGTGAGGCATGCTGAAGAAATATTTTGTCAATGATGAACATTGTTTTACTGTCGCGCATTCTGGGACCACTAGACATTATCTCCAAGAAAATGCAGTCACAACAATCCGATGTCACATCTGTTTGCGTTCTGTTGGAATCACAACTAAAGGACCTGAGTGAACTTCGCAACAACTGGGAGACTGTTTTCTTCACGGCCAAGGAGTTAGCTCAAAGTTGGGGCATGCCATCCGAGTTTGACAGTTCAGAGAGGGTTTCTCGTGTGAAGAAGTTTCACGATGAACTTTCAAATGACTGCAGACTGGAGTCAGCAGAACAGCTATAAGGTCGAAGTGTTCAACAGAATCATCGACTACGCCATTGTCCAGATAACAACACGATTCAAGTCACTGCAAGATACTGACCAAGTCTTCACATGCTTGAAACCTATGACAATTACTGAAGCGAATGATGACGAACTGCTAAAGATGTCAAAGAGTCTGATCACGGAGTACTCGGATGACATTTCAGATGAGCTGTCTGACCAACTGCTCCTGCTCAAAATGACTTTCAGTGTCCCATTGTCAGTGCTGAAATCTATCAAGGACTTGGCTGAATTCATCTTGATAACTCATTCAGAATCATCTTCCAGCTTTCGGATATAATCACTGCTTGTTTGCTGTATCTGACACTTCCTGTGACAGTTGCCAGTGCTGAAAGAAGTTTTGAAGTTGAAGTTGATAAAGACATTCTTGTAGTACAATGTCTGAGGTTCGACTTAGTTCTTTAGCCATTCTGTCGATTGAGAGCCGCCTGGAAGACGTGGACACTGACAAGATCATTGATAGTTTTGCTGATAACAAAGCCCGCAAGAAGTCATTCTAGGAGTAGGATTGAACAATGGAGGTACAATTCACATTCTGGTATCTATATAATGTACTGTTTTATAATTGTGTTTTTTTTACTTTTTGCTGAAATAGCACGTCTCCAGATTTCAGTGTTTTATGCCACTGTCATAGGTCAAGCGAACGTGACTATATGTGATTTCTTTGGCTTCGGTCATCTCGATGGCTTGGGTTCCCGGGGTGTTCCTAGGAAAAGTTTGCCTCAGGGCGCTTCTAACGTAGTTACGCCACTGATTAGTCTGATCTGTTTTGACTTGTTAGGGGTCAATTCTCCTTAAGCAGTACAGCATTCTAAAGAGACGAAACCTGGTCCTTGTAACCAGCATGTGTGTGCATGTATAGTTCAGAGCAAAGCTTAAATAATACTGTGTATTGTTGAGATGTAAAAGAAAATAGCTGGATTTACATTGGAAAGATTTTCTGATAAAATTCTTATGTTGTTGAAACCTTAAAATACTGCAAATGCGAGTGAGAGAATAGATTTCTTCTAGAGCAGGCACTGAGAGAGTCTGCAAGAGAGACTATGATTTTTCATGTGTAAGTAAGACTGTTAGCTCATACAAAACCCTGCAGCTGAAGACTGTGTTCTCTTCACTGTCATTTGAGCCCTACAAATAGAACTGGGTTATCTGATTGTTGCTAGTTGCTGCATTTGTCTTGTGTAAATTAAATGAAGCCACTTAAGTACTGTGTTTCCCTTAATCTTAGAACTTAAATTTTAGTTTGTGAAACAAATAAGTGCTACTGAATAATTTTCTATAGGCAGAACTTCCTATCAAATTGATGTTCTTGCTCTAAAGATCTCTGTGTTTCTTTACTGAAAAATAAACTACTTTATTGTCTGCTGCTGGACAGAACAAGATTTTTCACTGTTTTAAGTTTGACGCCCTTTATCTGAGATGAATAGAGACTAAAATATCTGTTTAGAACTACAGTCTCCAGTCCAAAGTGCAGTAGCATAGCTAGGGTAGGGTGAGAGGGTCAACTGCCCTGGGTCTGGGTGTGAAATGCTGGGGTGGGGCACAGTCAGCCAATCCCAATATCTAATACAATACCAGCTTTTGAATTTTTGGTCAGACCTGAGTGCTGTAGTGCTCCATGGGTGGTCTAAACTATATCAGCTGCTTGCAACATTGTAGCAGCTGATATAGTTTAGATCACCCATGCTACAGTTTAAAAGTTTGAAAAAAAAATCTTTTTTTTAATTAAAATCTGAGTGCTATAATGATCCGTGTAGGCAGGGACCCTGTAGCAACTGCTAGCAAGCAGCTTGCTGAAATTTATAAGAAGATTTTCTTTTTAACTGAAACTTGACCACCATAGTGCTGGGCAGGAGGGATGAGGGCATGTTGTGGTTGGTGTGGCAATAGAAGGAATGACTTTTTTGTCTCTACAATGTAACAGTTTGGGAGGAGGGCATGGATCTGTAACAAGCTGATCTCCAGATACAGTAAAGCGTCTCTTTTTCACCTGAAGATCTGAGGGGGTGGGGCACTGGTTCACGGTACTAACACAGGGCACTGGCTGAGCCAGCTATGCTTCTGTTTAAGTGTGTCCACATAAGGACCAGTTTGTCGCACTTTGTGGAGATACTAGGAGAATCTCTAAAAATAATACCTGGCCTAATGAGCTGTAAAGAACTCTAAATGAAGCCTCTCACTGCCCTGGTGAAATGCGAGTCAAACTGTTTACAGTGACATGAAGAAAGCCATACAAGCATTGTTTAAAGTACTTATGCTCAACAAGAAACTAATGGATTTTTTCAAATAGACCATTCAAGAGAGGAAATAAAATAATGCAGTCCTGCAATGATATCTTAAAGACTGCTCTTATACCCTGGAAGAACACCTTCAGAAAATATACTGAGAATTTTACAAGAAATATGGAAGAGCAGGAGGGAGCTGTTCATTATCTGCAAAATCAATTCCAGCTCCTGAAAAAAATATAGATATAAAAACTGCATCATTCCAGGATGAGGCTAAGAGTCATCTACTAACTAGAATAATGAACCCCTCTTTGATGCTGAGGTCTATATGTTAGCTTATTACAGAAGAGCTGAAAAGAGAAAGTTAGCCAGTCACTTAATGAGCTAGACTTTTGGCACCTTTTCTCAAGGAGGAGTCCTAATAAACATACAAGAGTTTAATCACAAGATGTTAAAAGAAAATAACTGCAAGAAATACCCAGGTAAATTAGAATTTTCACTGTGTAATACCTTAGACCTCCTGTAGTGGGATACATGTAAATGAGCCCTAACAGTGTTTTAGCTGCATGGCTTCTGAATGCCCATGACTTTTTACTTTTTAAGTCTTTTTAGGTAAATTCAGGCCAATAATGTTAAACCCCACAAGCTGTAGAACTCCATGTTTTGGCCTTTTTCAGACCTCGTCATTACAGTATAAGTGGCCCATTCTCAATTGTTTAACCAACTCTGTCTTGTGTGGAAATGGTTAAAGCTACAGGAGACATCAGCATTCAGAATTGTGTAAATCATTGTAATGTACCATTTCCTAAGAAGTCTTCACTCACCAATCCATTAGTTAGTTGGTTAGGGAGTTCTGATTCTGCTGAGCAACTAGTGGACCTGGTTGAGTAGTACATGGTAGCAAGTAAGCTCTCACAAGTTTCCAGAGACTCCCACAAAATGGTGTAACTGCTAATAATGCTCTGAGGAATAAAGCTAAAGAAACATTTAAGTTTTCTGAGCCAATGAGGCAATCTCTGGCAACACTTTGACTAAGAAAGAACTCTAAATAAATTAGAGAAAATAAAATATTTAAAATGTTTATAGTATGGCACATTAGCAAAAACGGTACTATTAAGCCAGCATTACTGAGCAGTGGCAGGGCCTCTAGATATATTTTCGGTTACCCAATTTATGAAATGGACTTGGACCCCTTGTAGGGTTGATGGGGGGAGGGGTAGAAAGAAACAGCTAATTGCCAGCTGCCCTCTTTCAGGCAGGGCTAAGGGAAACCAGATGATAATGCTTCTTCTAGTGGGGTCCAGAGACCCTACAGCTCATCACCTTAAATTACAGGGGGCGGGACTGATGTCAGGGCAGCATTGCAATAGTAGTTCTTATGTTTAGGGATTCTCACTTGCCAGCATTTATATGATGGCTCGCAATTCCTTGTCTATGATTGTCTGCTGGATCCTTCACTTGCTGGGACTACAACTGAGATACCACAGAGATCAGTTCTGTGAGCAGTCAGAGACCCCACTCATTGAAGATTTATGTCTGGATGTACAAAGCAAGGAGCACTTGGGGGATTTGGGGTTGAACATGTGTGGAAGCCAGGGGAAACAGCTGTAATTTCAATGAAGTTCATTGGGAGAGAAATAAGAAAAATGTATTATGCATGATGATATTATACATAGGGTGGGAGATGCATTTTGTAGCTGAAGCTGAGCCATTTTGGACTGAGACATATTTCAGGTTTACAGCTAAAGCGCATCCAGCTAGTACAGAGATATAATGTGTTTGCAGCTAAAGCTGAAGCAGTTACTTCTGTTTCATGCTCTGTGACTGCAGATAAAGATGAAGCTGCTGCTGCTGCTAGTAATATTTAATCACAAACACAAAACAAATGTGACAAATGGGTGAATGGGGTGAGCATAAGTACTGCTTGATTTGGGAAGCATGGTAGATTTTATAAATTGGCCCTTAGTAAAATATAACAAACTAAGAAGGCAAACTGAGGATTGAAGATAGAAATGGAAGAGACTACCTTATAACTTGTTCTGTCATTGGTGCACTAAGGTATTGTGTTGAGATGACACTAAGACTTGGTTAGAATGTAGCTCACAATGTACCTTATGTGTACATTTAGGAGAAAACGAGATGGCAGAGTAAATTCTATCCAGATTCTATCGGCCTGGACTTTTTTCAGCCATACAGAGATTCACTGCTACCTGTCCCAAGTGTGAGGGTATAGATCCAAGTACATCCTTCAAATGACTCTTACAAATGTGGGAAAGAAAATAAGTAGTTAGGCCTGTAGTAATAAATTTATAACAAGAGCTTGGGAATCTCAAAAGCACAATTATGGGTTCATACATTGATACATAAGTACTAGGCAAGCAGTTTGCAGACCATTATAAGATTGGTCAAATACCCCATATTCCAACTTTCCTTCCATCTTCAGTGAATACAATGCAAGATAAAGCAAGGGAAACTTAGATACTGTTCATTCAATCATCTAGTTTTACCTCGAAGGTGGTAAAGGTGCTACTCTGCTTGACATGTAGTAGAAGTTTGTTTCAGAGGTGAGGGATACACTGAGATATTAATCTGTCACACCAATGTGGGTTATTCATCTGCTAATAAAAGCTTAATCCTTTTAATTGAATGTTTGCTGTAACCTTTGTCCTGTAAATGAATAGAAGATCAAAAAGATTTGAATCTTTCATATCTTGAAAGGCTAGATAAAAATCTCCATGGAGGAGTCTGTAAGAGGACTTAGTACAGGGAGATGGCTGCCAGACAGTACTAATAGCTAATGTGTTTGAAGCCACTGATATTTGTAGTGATGAATCTCTGATGTATCTCAAACCAAATAATTTATTTAGTCAAATACACGTCAAAATGTGCATTATATTTAATAGTGGGTCCACATTCACATAAAACAAAGTTCACTGTTGCCTCTTTTTGAAAGTGTAACTTAGATCTATGGAAGGGAAACAGAACATTTTACCCCAGCACTGCCCCTTTACTACTAATAGACAAATGCAGCTCTAGAATGCTTTATCCCAATTATGGGTCCCCTCAAATTATCTATGGTATGATCTTGGTTATTCTCATTAGGGGTGATATATAATTATTGGCCATGGGATGCATAAGGCCATTCTATAACCAAATTGGATAGGTTATGTTGAGAACAAAAACGGATATTGGCTAGGCTTAAAATGAACTGCAAGAGGAGCTAACCTAGTACTTACCTATGAACCTATGATGAGATATGGGTAAAGGGAAATTAAGACTTTTCTGGATCTATTGCAGATGACTTTGGAAATTAGATAAGCTAGATGAAAGACTTTCTGAACTACTGTGGAAATGTGATGGTCAAACAATAAATAATTATAAACAAGAGTATCTAGTTTGGTTACAATGGTGCCTGAAGGGCGGAGTATATTACCTATATGGTATGTGAAATTGTTTTGTTTACCAAAAGCAACTATGCTACATTCTTCACATTTCATTTAATTCAAAGAGCTACAGCATGTCAAATTATTTAATCATTAATGACTACCAGTAGTGAGGTAATTAGGTATCACAGTCTTGACTATTGATATGCTGGACAGAAACTGCTTAGAGCTAAGGGCATAAAGAAATTAAAGAACTGTGTCAGCACCTTTTCAACTGAAAAAAGCAGCTTTTTGCATCTCTTTTTCAGTTGAAGTAATTATTTTACATTTAGTGTGCTTGATTATTACACTGAATATTGCAAATTCTGGACCACAATTAAGATACAGTGAAACCAAAAGCACTGTGTGGTGTGTCTCTGAAGTGTTTCAGCTTGATCTAGACAAGCTCACACAATTAATGCTGCCGTAATAGTTGCAGCATGATTAACACTGGTTACTGAACATTATATATATATATATATATATATATATATATATATATATATATATATATATATATATATATACACCATAATTCTTTCTTTATCATTCAACATGAAGTTATTTCAGAACCAGGAGAAGGAATGAGGTCTGAATCATATAAAAACCTAGCAGGTTCACAATCTTATAAAATAAACTTGCTTCAAAGATTCATGATTTCAGGACTCATGGAGTATTTACTTGAATCCCCAAAACTGATATGCTTCTGCTCACTTGAAGATATCAATCTGCATTGAATACTAAAAGTCTTACTGGCTCAGGGTGCAAGCAATTTTAACCTTCTTCAGTGCAGTGGCTTAATGGCTACAAGCATGAATGTTGCAGTGGGTTTGATGTCCTGGATGTGAGCTGAAGATGAAAATATGATAGGATTGCTGTGTAATCCCAGAGCTATTAATTTGTTTGTTTTGTTTTAAATTGATAGGATCAGTTCCCTTTAACAGCACTACACAACAGCAGTGTAAGGAACAAGCTAAGGCAGTTGCTTATACTTAACAAATGTATGTGAGCAGTTCAAAACAGAGGTTGGAGAATATTTCATGCTAGTGAGCAGTGACAGCAACTAGAGGAATTTGTATTTGTGGAGCCAGAACTGTAATTACTTTCTCTGCTAAAATCATTATGTTGGTGAAATCTTAAAAAGACTGGGAGACTGAGGACGTGATTTCTAAACAGACCCTGTAGGAAAAATTGTGAGTGAGATTGTATTTTAAAGTTTATAACTAGGACTGTGGTTTCTGATTTGACTGTGACACAAACAATCTTGCAAATTAAGACTGCATCTTCTCAACTTTCATTTAAAACGTGGAAGTACAACTGGACTACCCAGTCTGTGTCAAGAATTGTGACTACTGTTAACAACAGCATTTTCTGTAAAATATTTTTAGTCTAGTCTGCCTCCCACCCCTTTCTAAAAAAAGCATCCTTAATAGCCTTCTGTTAACTCCTGTATGCCACACCCTTGTAGCTCACCAATTAGAGGACCAGGCAACATGGAAATGCAATTTCCTAATTTCTCTGCAGCCAGCCTGGTGGATATGGGTATCTTGAGACAATGTAGCAATTGTCTAATGTTTACTGACAACCACAAATCCTTAAAGTAACAGATACAGTATATGAGAGGTTTACATACACTGGAGGCTAAACTCTTGCATAAAAACACACATAATGTTGTCAAAACCATGCACACACCACTCCCCCACATAGCACACAACAAACACAAATAGACCACTTAAATGCAATCTTCCTAAACAAAAAGACCTCCTAGAACACCAATCAGCAAAGATTACCCTCAGCAAACCCAAAAGCACTGAACAAAAGCAACACCTAACAAACCTACATACAGCCTTAATCAGTGGAACCCCAAATACAAAGCTCATAGGGCAAGCAAACACACTTCCTAGGACTCTAGTCATGTAAGATATGCTGATATCCCTTTAACCAGGCTGAACAAGGAGAAGATAATGGTTAGTTGCCTATCTGGGGCCAAGATCTTCCAAATCACACATGCACTCAAGTCACTGCAACACAGGTACAACCAGTATGATTCCATCATAGTCCATGTAGGTATAAATGACAATCCAAACCAAAATCCACATAGTCACAACCATGAAAAAAACAGAAGAAAAAACCACTGTGGAAGCCACAAGAATCCGCTGAAGAATATTCAATAAAGATTTTTTAATAAAATAAATACAAGTTGAGCGCTTTCATCTAAAATGTTAGACTTCATCAGAACACCTTCTAAAATATTTTACAGCTTAAATAGAATAACTTTGACCAATGACAACCATTCATTTACGTGTGAGAAAGTTTCAATTACATCATTTCCTTTACACAAGTCATTGATACAGGAAACAGAAAGCTACCTGTATCAAATCCTAGCCTCAATTATTGGTTTAATTGTTATGCTTTCATTTATTCCCGGTGTGCATGTGGCATTCAACAGTATCTGCCACCTCACCTCCTTCTCACTTAATAAAGCTTTTAAATTCCCCCCTCTCTGATGTGGTGTAATTGCTTCAAGTATGGCAAATTGAAACATTGAGCAACCAGGGCTATCTTTTATGTGCCTAAACAGGGCATTATTAATATCACCCTTTTTAATAGCATATATGTGATCGTAAATTCTTTCTCTCAACCTACGTTCAGTTTTTCCTACGTAGAATCCGGGGCATGTACTACACATAGCTAAATAAATGACATTTTTTGTTTGACAATTGCCCTTAACAAAGGTTATTGATGTGTGACTTCTATTTCCCAAGCTCTTGGAATGTTCCTCTGAAATAGCAAAACATTGATTGCATCTACCACATTTGGTGGTGCCAGTCTTTGGGGGTTTATTATATAAATGACCTTTGCGTAATTTCTTTTTGATGTTACAGCCTATTTTATGAACAAACATAGGTTGGTCCCCCAATAATTTGTAAATATATATGCTATTTGTTCACATATATGCTATTAAAAAGGGTGATATTAATACAAGTATAAAACTATTACCATAGAAAATAGTTATTTAATGGAATGTTTAAAACGAGGGATAGTACCAAAAGGGCTACGGACCTGGAAATATCCAAACAATGTTCAGATTGGTTCAGTGTTTCACACAGAACTTGTTAAAGTTTTCAATAGATGTGGTTTGGACATAGTGAGGTGTATAATTGAAGAAAATGATAGAAATTTAGAGAACATTAATGAACAAATTAAAAAGTTAGATACAGTTATTAGGGATGACCTGATTTTTGAGATAAAAGAAAAAAGGCAGAAATATTTTCAGGTTAAAGGAGAAGTGGATTCAAAATGTAAGACACTAGTAGAGAGAAAGATGGAAAAGCTAAAAAGGGACATGCTAGAATATGAAAATCAAATATGTTACCCAAAACCAGTTAGCAACAATACACCCCCATATCAAAGGTATAACAATAGAAAAGGAGGTGAGGGAATTTCAAAGGCATGGACAAAAACTAGAGAAGCCTATGAACATAGGCAATTTTTAGATTGTGAATACAATGAAGAATTTCCACCTTTAGAAAGGCAACAGTTTAGTCCCAATAGAGAAAACCATGGAAATTTTCACAGGCAAGGGGGGATAAGGGAGAGGGGGAGATACATGTAAAAAACCCCCCACCTGGAAGTAAAAAAGGAGACAATATCATCAAGACAAACAATATGTACACATTGGAAGGGTTCAGTATATACAACTTTAGTAACATAGAACTCAAAAAAGAACATTTTTCACTGTTGGAAAAGGGGTTCAAATTTATTCCCATGACCAAAGGGAACAGAGCACAAACTACCCTGGACATAAAATTATTTTTAAGAAAGATGAACCTTGAATTGCTATTTAAGAAAGAAGAATACGATTTTGAAAAAGAAAAATTAAATGTCACAAAAGAACAAAGAATATTAAAAAGGAAATCTACATACAATCCACCAATTCATGCACAACTTAGAAACTTTGAACAAGTTATGGAAAAGGGAATTAAAAAATGTGACAAAAAAGTGAGATACAAAAATAACTTAGATACGAAAGAAAAAGAGATCCTAGAGGAACTTAGACACAACGAAAGAGTTAGGGTCATGAAACCTGACAAAGGTGGGGGAGTGGTAATAATGGAAGTTATTGACTATGAAAGTAAAATGAATGAAATCCTAACTGACCCAGCCAAATACAAGATAGTCTCTAGAAACGAAATAAATTTAGCCTATCAAAAGATAGACATAATGTTGAATGACATGGCTATGGAATCAGTTTTTGATGAGAAGATACATCTTTTCTTGAAAGTCAATAAACCAAAAGTACCTGTTATTTTCGGTATTCCGAAAATACACAAGAATACCACTGACCCCCCCTTTAGACCCATCGTGTCAGCTGAAGGATCCAAAACTACACCTTTGGCCGTATTTGTTGATACAAAAACAAAGCACATATGGATTAACAAAAAGACCATACTGAGAGACTTGTGGGATCTATTAAGACAATTAGACCTAGAGTTATCATATAAGGACACAGTGTTTGTGACAATCGATGTGGTGGATTTATTTGGATCGATACCATATGGAAAGGGTATGGAGAGATTCGAAGATGAAGTATTTAAGGATGACAAAATGACACACGAGGATAAAATAGCATGTGTTGGTTTAATGGACACTATTCTAAGGAACAACTTTTTAGTCCATCAAGGGGAATTTTACCAACAAATCCAGGGAGTAGCAATGGGGGCAGCCTGCGCCCCCACATTTGCTAATTTGGTCCTCGCGAACTGGGAGGAGGAGTTTGTTTTTACATCGGAATATTTCCAATATTGTATGTTGTACAGAAGATTTCTTGACGACATTATAATCCTGTGGAAAGGGGATAACACTAAGCTTGAAGAATTTTTATCATATATAGGAGAGACAACTGATTTTCTAAAATTTACACACACTATGTCCAATACCAATATTGCTTACCTAGACATAGAAATTAATAAAAAGGTGAACACAATAGAATCAAAAGTGTATAGAAAGGACACTTATGTCAACTCTTTTCTTCACTATCAAAGTGGACACCCCAAACACTGTAAAAGAAACCTGGTGAAGGGGCAATTTGTCCGAGGTTCCAGAATGACCAGCACTGACCACGAATTTGAAAAGGAATGTGACAAATTGGAACGAATGTTCCTTGAAAGAGGATATTCCAAGGAATTTATCAGGGAATACAGGACTGAAGTGTCCGAAGCTAGAAATGGAAGGTTCAAACCCATATTGGGGCTTAAGGAAGAAATACAAAATTCCTACATAATTAATTTAGAAAAGAAAGATAATTATCAACAATCACTCGTACTTGAGTATAACGCACTAAACAGCAAGGTAAAAGAATTATTTCAACATGAGTGGGAAAAATTCAAAGCCTTTACAGACCTAGAAGGACTACTTGATTCGAATCCTAAGGTAGTGTTTAAAAACTCATATAACATAAAAAACTTACTAGAAAGAGGGAATCCAGGATATAATGGCATAAGGGGAAATAATACAAAAACAGGCACATATAAATGTGGAAGATGCAGACAATGCGAGTATATATCCAACCTTGATAAAATTTATTTGGAAAGTAGAAACATTTGGTTACACAGTAAAGGACACTTTAACTGTGAGTCCAAGGGACTGGTCTACTTAGCCATTTGTAAGGGATGCACTTCTTATTATGTGGGGAAGACAGAGCGTACCCTGAAGAAGAGGATATACGAACATGTTTATGAAATTGGTAAATGTAAGGAATCCAACGCACTATACAAGCACTCACTTGTCTGCAGGAAATATAACTACTGTTTTTTTGTACTGGACCAAATAAAAATTGACATAAGAGGGGGTCCTTGGGAAGAAAACATAGGCTACAAGGAGTTGTGGTGGCAATTGGTATTAGAAGCCAATAGACCCCCAGGGTTAAACGAAAACATATCTATTTTACCATTCTTAAAGTTAAAAGCTGCTAAAATATAATCTTGTGTGCAATAATAAAGATGGTCAGTAGATGGCAGTGTTCATTGTTAGTTTTAAGAAGCAAATCCAACTGTGAATAAATCCTTTGGAATAGAAATAAATATATATATTTTTTGAATGAATTAACTTATATAATGTTGTTTTTAAACAATGATCTGTTTCTAAATTAAATTTACATATTTTTTATTACATATAATATGATTACAAATGTTATATACAAACATTGGGAAATGTTAAATTGAAGTGGGACTTTTTAATTAGAAGTGAAACATGATTGGTTACAAACAGTATGAATTTTAGTATAAAGCTTTGATTTTTAAGTATGTACTTGATCTGATGAAGTCTATTGATAAATAATACTTAATAAAGCGTTCATTTTGTTTTATAACTGAGGCTGGAATTTGAATTCTCCACACTCCTGCTTTTCTTTTCTTATTTCATTTTTATAAATTTACTGCTTATGCCTATAGTTATAGAAACATATCAAGATGATAAAGGTATGCTTTGTACTGTAGCTATAAACTATAATAAGAGGATATTAATTCTTATTAACTTGTATTGGATTCCTATAATAGGAATTAAAACAGATGACCAACATCTAGAACAAGTAATTCAAAGCTTGAAAGGCACTATCATTCTATCAGGAGACTTTAATTGTGTATTGTCACCAAGTAATACTAACACTATACGTAAAAGAGAATACAGGCACCTGCAAAAGCATTGTTAACATTTACTGAATTGTTTCATTTTAGAGACATAAATGAATTTTCAGAACCAAATGTATTATTTTTTACCCATTATTCCCATAAACATGGAACACAATCCAGAATTGACAGAGTTTATGTCTCTAATGACCTGACTGACACACTAGGCAAATTCAAAACAGTAACCTTTCTAGTTTCAGATCACAATGCAATAACCTTTGAGCTGTTTTGAAATCTAATAATGATGTTAAAATAAGAAGATTCCCAACATATATAACTTGTTTAAAAGAATTTGAGGACTTTTTTATTAAATAAGTCATTTCCTTTATAGAAATTAATAATACAGAAGATACTTCAGAAATGTATTTATGGAATGCACTAAAAGCATATCTTTTATGGAATGCACTAAAAGCATATCTTTTTGGTAGAGTCACTAATTGGTTGTCAAATCAAAAACAGTGGGACAAAGAAGTACATGAAATAAAAAAAAAACAAATGATAAGTTAAAATTAGAAAATCAGACAAATTTATTTTTATTTATTTTATTTAGTTTACATTTGTTGACTGGGAGAGTCTGATTAGATACATGTCCATTTTCAGTGGAGGCCCGGGGAGAAAAGCTCCACAGAATAAGAACAAATAACAATGACATTTCTACATACCAAGCAAGTATTCATAGGAAAACACATGATTTAACAAGATTCCATAGTTTTAAAGTTACAAAGTACAATATTCATTGGTAGTCGCAAGTTTTAACAAAATTGCATAGTTTAAGTTAGAGTAAAGTAGTACTTAGAATTCACTGGTTTTCAGTAATAACATTGATTGAGACAAATGTAAGTAAAAGGGGGTTGGGAGTGTATGTTAGGGCAAGGTTTATGAGATGTGGTTGGGTTTAAAGTTGGAATGTGTATAATGCTGACCGTTGGTGTGGGTGTTCGCAGGTGAGGCACTATAAGGAGGAGCCATGATTCTTCTTGAAGGGATAGAAGTGAAAAGGAGCATGAGAGTGGGTCAGAAGGTGTGTATGATATGGGTCAACCTGGTGGGTAGCAAGGGCATAGCCATGCAAGTTTTAGGTGTTCTTTTAGTAGCTTTTTGAATGTAACCATCGAGTTGCCTGAAGTAATAGCAGAAGGTAATGAGTTCCAAATTTTACTGAATAAATAAATAAATGCATTTTATCCAAATAAAAATAATAATACAGAACAAGTTAATAATCTAAACAACAAATACTTAGAAATCTTAAACCATAAAACTAAAATCTATCTTGAGAAGTTCAAGATGATTAGCTTTTCTATTAACTCAAAATATATGTGCAATTTAGCCACAAAAATAAAATTACTAAGTAAATCCAATCACATAAAAGAAGCCTACTCACATAGAAAGAAAAGTAACAGAAATAGAAGATATTCTAAAGGAATCTGAGATGATTATAATAACATCAAAGTAATGTATTAATAGACCCAGAAGAAATAATTAAAATATTTATAAAAAAATATATAAAAAACTATACTATCTGATGACCAAGTGAAATTAATTGACAAACCAATTTCTATATCTGAACTTCAAACTCAAATTTCAAACCTAATAAAGCACCAGGAAATGATGGGATTGTATCTGAATTTTATAATCTATTACCCAAAGAAGCACTAGACATACTACACAAGGTTTTCTCTATAGTCAAGGAATTAGCTAAAGTTCCTCCTGGAAATATAACCTTATCTTTCCAATTTTAAAAACTGACAAAGATCCTACTGAATGCTCTTCATACAGGCCAGTTTCATGTTTAAATGTAGATTATAAATTGTTCATGGCCATTCATGGTAAGAGATAAAAATATATTCTATCATCTGTGATTGACGAAGATCAAACGGCTTTATCTTAAACAGAAATACTTATGATAACATTAAAACAGTAATCACAATAATTGATTATTCAAATAAAACAAAAGATAATTTAACATTAATGAGTCTTGATATTAATATTGCTTTTGACTCGGTAAACTGGAAATATCTCTTACTTGTTTTTGAAGAATTTCATTTATCAAGTGACTTCTCACATCTTATTAATCTTCTTTATAATTATTGTTTTACATATGTTAAAATATGTACTTTTATTTCTGATTATATACAAATTTTGAAAGGAACCAAACAAGGATGCCCTCTTTCACCTCTGCTTTGTACCCTAATTATGGAAATATTTGCTAATATTCTCAGATCAACTATAGATATAAAAGGTATTAACATAATTGAGAATTTAAACTCTAAATTTCAGCTGTATGCTGATGATGTCCTACTGACATTAAATGACAATGATAATTATCTATTTGCAGTTTATTAGCAATGTATGTATTTGAAAGAAAATCAAGTTTAACATTTAATGATGACAAAACAAAAATCCAACTTATAGGTTCATAGGTTCATACTAGGCTATCTGCCCGAGGGCATTTACAAGCCTAGCCCATAGTTTTGTGGCTTACGCCACCCCTTTAGTATGGGGAACTATACCCATTATTTTGCTGTGCCTCTGTCGAGCAGTGACACTGAGGTAATCCCTGGGGTATATCTGCGATCTCCCATCCATTGGTCAAGATTTCTCTTGAACAAGGCCAGCGAGGTGCTCTGCCTCACATATACCGAGATTTTATTCCACAGCATAGGGAGTCTTTGGGTGATGAATCTATCCCTCCCGCACGACCTATTACTACCCGTGTCGTGGTTTAAGTCTCCGCCTTGTGGCTCTGACGGATCTAGATTTTTGAGGTGAAGCATATTCATCAAATCTGGGTTTGACATGGCCTTGTATGTTAGGCAAAGGTCACCTCTGAGCAAGCGGTAGCGACTGAATAGAGCTGGAGTTCTTTCAGTCGGGCAGCATAGGACAGATGTTTGAGACCCTTTATCCTTTTGGTGAGGAACTTTGTGGCCTCTCCAGCTGCTGCAAGTGTCGGGTCAGATACATTCCGAATGGGGCATTGTACTCAATCATTGGTCTGATGAGTGATGAGTATAGGGAGACTATGACCTCCCTTGATCTAGATGAGAATCCCTTCATGATAAGGTGGGCAATGTAGAAGGTCTTCCTAACTACTTTAGCTACATGGGTGTCGAATGACAGACTACTATCAACCTGGGTCCCCAGGTCCCTGATAACTTCTTCTGTGCTCAGTGGATTGCCACCTATTTGGTAGCTAGGGGTAACCTTGTTTTTCCCGAAGGGTATGACTATGCATTTTTGGCATTTAACTTTAGGCCATGGCTCTGGCAACAGTTATCCGTTTCTGTGAGACCCTTCTGAAGGATATCTGTGTCAGATGTGTTTTCTACTATGGCCCAGTTTGCAGTCATCTGCAAACTTTGTCAGCCATAACCCTCCTGTGTTTGCTTGTACTTGGAAAAGTAGATGCCAAACAAGAGTGGGCCCAGGACTGAGTCCTGTGGTACACCACTTGTGACAGGCTTTGAGTCTGACATGGCGCCAGCAACTCTGACCCTGTGGGTTCTGTCACTCAGCCAGTTTGCAACCCATCTTGTGATGTATGGGTTAACATTTAAGCTGATGAGTTTTTCAATGATACCCGAGTGGGGTATTGAAGGCCTTCGCCAGATCGAGGTAGGCTGTATGGACTGCCTTTCCCTCATCAATGGCTTTGGTGACTGTTTCGAAAAAGTCAACCAAGTTTAGAAGGCATGATCTGCCTTTGACAAAGCCAAACTGGGATGGATCCAATGTCTGCAAATTCCCTATGTCTTTATTTATGAGGTCCATTATGATCCTCTCCATGGCTTTGCAGATAAGGCTTGTCAAGCTAATGGGCCGGTAATTTCCAGGGTCGGTGGAGGCACCACCTTTGTGAAGTGGGACCACAGTTGCAGTGCGCCACTCCCTGGGTATGTATCCAGAGGTAAGACTATGATTAAACAGCTGTCCTAGCTGTGGGTTTAATTCCTCGTTGAGTTCGTGGAGCACACAGCCGGGGACACCATCAGGTCCCATGGATGCTGTGTTTTTTGCTTTGGAGAGAGCAGTTCTCACTTGGGCGTTGGAGATGTTTGGGGGGCTGCAATCACTTGGTATAGATATCTCTCCTTTTGGGGGGAGGGGGGGAGAAGTTTGCACTGAACCTGTCAGCCAGTATGTTGGCAATGTCTGTAGGATCAGTAATCTTCACATCATTTTGAACTAGTTCTGAACATATCTGGGAGTTTCCTCCCAGGTTTCTAACATAGCTAAAGAAGGCCTTATGATTGTCTTTTGAGTCTTTAGCTATTTTTCTCTCAAAATTTGCTTTGGATGATTTTATGAGAGCTCTTAGTTTTTACTTATAGTGATCAAGGGTGTCTTACCTTTTAAGGATTTTGCTCTATCTTGTAGTAGCTTCCTCCTTTTGTTGTAGAGTTTGTTTATGGCTGGGGTCCACCAGACTGGACGCTTGCCTTTGGTACAAAGAGTCTTTGTTTTGCTTGGGATTGCCTTATCCATGCAGTCCTGCAGGTGCTGGTAGAAGGCATTTGTAAGTGATTCAGCGGCTTGAGTACTGTTTTCCGGCTCGGGGCCTTAAAGGAGACCACACTAGTCTTTAGAAGTGTGAAGTCGGCTTTGAAGTTCTTTACTGTGGTCTTTTTATTTCAGGTGGGGTGGGATGAGGACCTCCAGCGAGATTAGTTTGTGATCTGATCTCACCAGTGAGGGGTATACTTCCGGTGTTGAACATTGTGCTCCCATGTTCGTGATGATGAGATCAAGTATGTTTTCTCCTCTTGTGGGGATGGTGACTAGTTGTTCCATGGCATTTGAGTTTATGAATTCCAGGAACTTTTGGGCTAGGGTGTTTGGGCTTGAGTAGTGTTCCCAGTCTATATTAGGGTAATTGAAGTCACCTAGTATGATGGTGTTTGGTGATACATTTATCCCTCTAGTGTTTTCAGGAAGGCCATGTGAGGTTCCTGAGTTTGTGAGGGTGGCCTGTAACATGCTACAATTTGCAGAGCAGTCTTGCCTATGGTTAATTGCACCTGGATGGTCTCCGATGCATCGTGCATTGCCACCAGTCTTGAGGTGTGGGTGTCCTCGATGAATATGGATACCCCCTCCTTTCTTGGTATTGTCCCGATTTTGGGGCGGAACGCATGATAAGAGGTAAAACCTGATAGTGCTGGGGTGCTCTCAGGAGCCTTGAACCAGGTTTCTGTAACTGCACAGACATCGATGTTCTCCATACTGAGAAGGGCCTCGAGTGCGTGCATTTTGAGATTTAGACTTCTGGCATTGAGCAGCATTACCCTTAGTTTTTTCCTTTTTGTGTTCTAGGGTGGTAGGTTTAGAATTTGAGCCTTGCCTAAAAAGGCACTATGGGGTGGCAAGAGCCTTTGCCAATATCCGGAATCCCAGGGTGACAGGTGCAAGCCGTCCCTTGAAGCAGCGTGGCTTGTCCAGCATGTCATCCCAGGCAGACAGACATTGGATCCCCTTTGAATGACACCAGAGTTTAAGCCAATTGTTAAAGCTGATCATCTTATCTCTGTATTGTGGCATCATTCTTGGTGAAGGTAGGATACTGCTCAAGGTCAGGATCATACCTGCCTGGGCTACATAATCAGAGAGCTCCTCAATGTCTCTTTTCATGTAGTCCAAGGAGGTACGTCTCAGGTCGTTTACACCAGCGTGGACAATGACTGAGTCGTATTTGTACCTGCTGTTGAGAGACCTGAGTGCTTGCATTATGTGGCAGATTCTAGCGCCCGACAGGCAGCTTACTGTGACCTTCTCCTTACTCAGTCTGGTGAGCGGGACGTCAGTGTGTCTGACTATGGAGTCACCAATGACTAGTGTGTCTGGCATTGTGTTTGGCCTTAAGTGCTGTGACTGTTTGACACTCTGACTGTGAGGTCTATGTGTTGCAGGTGTTGTGTTCTGAGGTGGTGGTTGTTTGGGTGTCTGCTTTGGTGGCCTCTGCTGTTTTGGTAGATTTTTGATCAGAGCCGAGTATGTCTTTGTGTGTTTATGTGTATGATTTGAGGTTGTGATGGTACTATGTGAGACTGGGTCTATAGTGTGTGTGGTAACCTTCTCCTCCTGACTGGTCTTGCCAGTCCTATGTTGAGAGAGATCAGCCTCCAGTTTGGCCGTATAGTTGCATCTCTCGCATGTATTTGTGTTTTGTGGGAGGAGGAGAGGGTTGTCTGTGTACATGAGGCAATTGTAACATTGCCTCAATATTCCCAGGTTCACCAGCTGAGCAGGAGAGGACACTAGCAACTGATCCCTCGACATGCTAGAAGGACTAGACAAAAACTTTAAAAGAGATTCCGGGGGACGTGGGTGACCGAGAAATGGGGGTTTGCCTTTTTGGGGTGCTATCTATAAGAGTGCCGTATCAAGGCAATAAGTACTGTAGGAGCAAGTGCTAGGTTTAACAGATAGAGAAAAGTCTACTTTGAGTCAAGTAGAGATGATCTTTTTAGGTATTAGAGAAAGTGCTAGTAACAGGGATGCTTAAAGGTAAGATTGAAAAGAATGCACTCTGCAGTGTGCACTAGAGAAGTTAGATATGAAAGTAGGTAACTTGAGTTTTACCTGTTTAAAAGTTAAGGTTTAGTGGAGAGTTACTATTTTTAAAACAGCAAGATGGACTGAAAGGGGTGGTTACTTTTGTATTTTGGTACTATGAAATACTGTAGGATGGCCAATAAATTTAAATAATTGAAGGGTGGGATTTCAAAAGTGATGGTTTTGTGATTACTCACATAAGCCAGTGAAAGTAGAGAGAAATGAGATATATGGTCAGATTAACATAAGAGGCGGGCAACTAGAAAGACAGTGGTATTTAACAAGACAACTTAAATGGGTGGGAGGGACGGAAAAAATTCTGCCTGACTCAGAACAGAGAGAGCTGTGGTCTCTTTTGAAGTTTTAATATGCTGTTAAAACAGAATGCAAGCAAAACACAAGGTAAAGAAAACAAACTACAGTATTCAAAATATAGAAAGGCAATACAGAAATACAAAAAATAACAGCAAACTAACCTTTCCTTCACAGCAAAGTGTAGCAGAGTCTGGATGAGCCTTTCTGCCAATAAGAATAGAATCAAAAATAAATTAATGAAATATATTGTCAAATAGAAGAAAATGAATTATTTAGGAATAATTATAACAGATAACATTAAAAATATAATAAATAATAATTATACTAAATTATAATTATACTAACAGTATAAACAATATAAAGAATGTAATAGACAAATGGAATAACATTTTCTTCATGATGGAAGAAGGGCTATGTATAATCAACTTGATTATCTTACCACAAATTGTATATATTATATGATTACTATCATTATCCCCACAAAAAGTTGTATTAAAGAATTTAACAGTTTAATTTTGAGATTAGTGTGGTATCCCAATAAACCAAGAACTGCTTTAAACCATCATATGAGAGACTGGGTAGCAGGAGGGATAGGGCTTCCAGATCTAGAATTATATTCATTATCATCAATTATAGAAACTATATATCTTTGGATTAATAAAACTTACACATCTAGGTGGAAAGAGTTTTTAGGAAATCCTATTATAAACTCTAAACATAATAGATATTATAATAATTATCTCAAACAAATTACAGTCTACATTGGTTATTAAAAGGTTACCTTATAAGAAAAAGTCACCAAACAAGTGACTCATATTTAATTTCTATTATATTCTATATATAAAAATGTTAAAGGTGTTTAAACCTGGGACATAAAGCATGGAGCTTCCTTATATTTTCTATGCTATATGCCCAAAATAACATCTCCAGTTCAAAGTTAGAAACAATTATCACATTTAAATCGAAAAAGCTGCTATATTGGTTTCAGTTAATGAAATATGAAAATATACATTCTCTTGATTATATTAAGAACAAATATAATTTATATAAAAACATGTGGCTATATGTACATTCCTGCAGACAACATGTAGAAGGGGAAATTAAGTTAGTGCACCAAGGATAAGAGATCATATCCCAAAATTAATTGAATATCTAATATTTTTAATGCAACAAAACACATTGGGACAGAGTCTTTTATCTAAATTATATTGAGTTGCGAGGAGAGATACAACATGTTGCAATGACAATTATTAAAACTATTTTACCCAAATTAATAATAGACCTCCAAGTGAAGAAGATAAAAAAAAGAATTCTACTATCTTCTAAGCATACGACTTCAGCTCTTAGATTGTATCTCTTTACTTGGAAATGTTTGCATAGATCTTTCTTCACACCACATAAAACTGAATTAATGTTCAAGCAGAAACAAATTTGTTGATGTAAACAAGAACTTAAAGTGGATTGGCAACACATTTTTTGACTGTACTGTCTTAACACCTTACTGGAATAACATTAATCACTTTTTACAGGCTTTTTTGGAGATACATTTGTATTATCTAAATCACTTACCATTTTTAACACATCTATTCCTATATGTGTTAAAAATGAAATATCACATTTTATGGTCTATACTGTCTATAGCAAGAAAGGCTAGAACTCAGAACTGGAAGAACAAATCTACACTTTCCTTAAAAGAATTTATAAATATTGTAACTGAAGTCTGCTACCTGGAAATCATTACAATTAAGTCAAGAACAACCAGGATTACCTCTTGCTACAATGAATGGACAAAACTTAAGAGATCTGCTTGACAAGCAAAAATAATGGCATTTTAGACTTGATGTAACAACTTGAATGACTTAATAGTAAATGGACATGCCTGTAAATCATTGTTTTTTTAATTTTGTATGTGAGGTTTAGTTGACATTTTTTCATTTATTACATTCACAAATCTCTGACTGTAAATATTGTGATTATTTTACAAATTGAAAATCCAATAAAAACTTTTAAAAACAAAACAAACAAAAAAGTGTCACTGCTCAATGCCAGGAGCCTAAATAAAAAGCTAAACTCCCACCAAGCCCTTCTCACTCTAGAGAATATAGACATCTATGTAGTAACCAAGACATGGCTTAAAGCTGAAGAGAATACCCTGGCAGTCCAGGGTTTCAGTGCCTTCCACACTTTTAAACCAGTAGCTGCACAGACAGGGACTAAAGGTGGAGGTGTCTTGATATAAATCAATAACAAGCATACCTCTAGGCTTGTTGAACAGGATGATTAGATTGTCTATGTGCAGGTCACCATAGATAAAATCCTGCACCATATCCTAGTAAGTATATGTCCCATAAAACTCATAGCACATACTTAAACCTATTGGAGACACTCACCATCCAACCTAATAACTTACTTATGGGAGACTTATGGGGAACTTTAATTATCCTTCTGTAGACTGGGAATCCTACATTGCTCCAAATCTGCAAGCACAGAGATTTGTGGACTTCATAAATGCAAACACCCTTAACCAGTTATTTCATATGCTCACTAAAGGTTCCAACATACTGGACTTCATACTCACAAACATGAAAGAATGCTGTATCACCCACAATGTAAGGTTCTCCCTGCTAGGGTGTTACCATCAAGCTGTTTCCTTTGAAATCAAAATAAACTCAATAACCCCAGTAAACCCAGTAACAGAAAGTATTCCAATGCAGACTACTTTTTATTAAGCGATAGTTTGTCAAAAGTCAATGTCTCTCCAAATCCAGAAAACACAGCAGCCTATGCTGAATTCTTCACAGAACCTCTGGACAACCATGTTAATGGCTGCAAAGACGCTGCTGTATGTAGCAGAAGTAAGCCCAAACTAACTCTAAAAACAAACCACCATGGCAGCATCCCAGATTAAACAGGTTATATAACAAAAGGAATAAAAATCATGGCTAAAATCAAGAAATGCAACTCTTATAAAGATAAGAACTCTTTCATCAAAATAAACATGCAGCTAAGAGGGCTAATTAATTGCAGTATATCCAGTTTTAAGGTCACGATATCCTCCTACCATCCCCCACTCTGGAATCATAGATAAACTTACTAAACTGGGCATTAATCCCTACATCACCCGATGTGTTGTCAACTAGCTTACTGACAGAACCCACACTGTAAAAGTAGCTGACTCCCAATCCAGCTCCAGACAAGTGACAAGTGGAGTACCTCAGGGTTCAGTCCTGGGACCTCTCTTGTTTGGCATCTACTTCTCTGAAATACAGGCCAACACTAAGGGACTCCGGCTAACAAAGTTTGAAGATGACTGCAAACTGGGAGTCATTATTGAATCCCCAAATTATGTGGATACTCTACAAAAGGGCCTTACAGAAACAGATGCTTGGTGCCAGAGCCATGGGCTCAAGCTCAATGCCAAAAAATGTATAGTTATCCCCTTTGGGAAAAAACATGTACCCATGAATTACCACATAGGTGGCAGTATACTAAACACTGAAAGTGTGATAAGAGACTTAGGGACATAGGTGGACTGTGGTCTCACCTTCAATAACCACATTGCCACAACAGTCAGGAAATCCTTCTATGTGGCACACCTCATCACTAAGGTCTTTTCATCCAGAAAAAAGGAGGTCATTGTCCCACTGTACTCATCCCTCATTAGACACATTATAGAATACAACACCCCATTTGGTATGTACCTCTCAAGGCATCTGCAACAACTGGAAAGGCCACAGAAATACCTCACTAAAAGAATCACAGGCCTAAAGCAGATGCCCTATGCTGACCACCTTAAAAAACTCCATCTATACTCTGTTGCATATCGTCTACTCTGATGCGATCTCTGCTTAACATACAAGGCCATATCAAACCCAGAGCTGTTGGACATGCTACACTTAAAGAAATCCCAATCCCCCAGAGTCACACGCTCCAGGGATCTAAACCTTGTTATCACAATAAACAAAACATGCTGGAGGGATAGGTTCCTGACCCAGAGACTCCCCAGACTCTGGAATAGACTGCCCATACATGTCAAGCAGAGTGCCTCTTTGGCCCTCTTCAAGAGGAACCTTGATGACTGGATAGGAGAAAGGAAATTCACCCCGGGGATCATGTCAGTCACCCTGCTAGACAGGGGTCCAGGGAAGTAAATAGTGTGGGAAGAAATAGCCAGGGAATTGTTATGGCTAGGCTTATATAGGCCCTAGGGCCGATAGCCTAGTACCAGCTTATGAAGCTATGAAGCTATGAAACTATGAACCTAGGCAAAAAACAACCATAAGACCTTCTTCAGCTGTGTTAGAAACCTTAAAGGCAGCATGCAGCAGTGTGCTGAACTGGTGACTAATCGTGCTGCATTCACTGAGCTGGGCAATACAGTGAATCTGCTGGCTGACAAATTCAGTTCAAGCTTACCTTCAAACAGAAGCCCTCCAACTACAAATAGGGACATGTCCTGGCTGCACTCGCTAAGGCCAAGAACTCAGCCTCAGTGGGCCCTGATACTATCCCAGGATGTCTCCTGAATAGTGACACATCAGGGCGACTGGAAGTACTACTTAAGTATAGTCTTAACACAGACTTCATGCCATAAGAATGGAGAGCTAGAAGAATCATCCCTCTTTATAAAGACGGACCATGAACTGATTCCAGAAACCACAGACCCATTAGTCTGACTAGTCTTATATGCAATGCCACAGAAAGAATTATCATGGAAATGATTAGCAAAGACATAGAAGACCTTCAAACACTGGATCCATCTCAGTCTGCCTTTGTCAAAGGAAGGTCATGCCTACTGAACCTGATGGACATCCTTAAGAAGGTCACCAAGGCAATGGATGGGGTAAAACAGTGCATATTGCCTACCTTGATGTGGCTAAGGCATTTGGTACAATATCCCAGTCTGGTATTGTTAACAAGCTTATGGAATTAGGCATAAACTTTTATATAATATGCTGGCTAGCCAGCTGGCTCACAGATAGGACCCAGGAAGTTAGGACTGGTGAGATCACCTCCTCAAAGAGCCAGTCACAATTGGAGTCCCTCAAGGCTCTGTGTTGGGGCTGCTCCTCTTTGGCATCTACTTCTCAGATGTAAAGGCTAATGTCAAAGGCTTCTGGCTGACCAAGTTTGCAGATAACTGCAAACTGGGAGCAGTCATATAATTCCCCAAAGGCATTAACATATTACACGAGAGTCTAATACAGACAAATGACTGGTGCCAAAGCCTTGGCTTAAAACATACTGTAAAGGAATGCATTATAGTACCCTTTGGGAATTTGGACCCTCCAGGAAACTGCATCATCGATTAAATATCCCTAAGAGTTGACCCAATAATCAGAGATCTGGGAACACATGTAGGCAGTAACCTGGCCTCAAACAACATGTATCCAAAGTTGTAAGGAAATCCTTCTATGTTGCTCAACTTATAAGTAAGAGCATGGCATCTAGGTCCAGGGAAGTCATTGTACTACTACACTTGGTCCTCATCAGACCCATCACTGAATATAACACTCCCTTTGGTATGTACCTGACTAGATATATACAGCAACTGGAATGTCCACAAAGGTTCTTTACAAAAAGAATACAGAATATAAACACAATGTCCTGTGTGGATCACCTCAATGCCCTAGTTCTATACTTGGTCTCCTACAGTCTACTGAGAGGTGATCTGTGCTTGGCATATAAGGCATTCCTCGACCCCACTCTGATGAACCTTTTGCATATGCACTAAACAAACAGCATCGGAACTACTAGATCTAAGACCAAAATTTTGCTTGCAACATAAATAGGACATGTTGAAGAGACAGATATGAATTTCAAAGAATTCCCTTTCTCTGGAACTGGCTCCCCATCCGTGTGAAACAAAGCCCCTCCCTAACCCTATTTAATCGTAACTTGGTCCACTGGATGGGAAATCAAAACTTCACCTCTAGTCTGACATGAGCACTGTTTATAAACAGCATTAAAAAGATTAAATGGATTAAAAAGGAAAATTTGCTTTTGTACCTCCTATTTTAAACACAGTGCTTAATTTTTGAATGTTTTGACAGGAAGGAGCTCGAGTGGGATCATCAATTGCCTCTGGGCATGTTTTAGTGGACGGTGCGCAAAGAAGAGTGCTGCTGGTTGGCGCCCCTACATATGGTATGCTGTGTTGTCTGCTGGTAACTAAAATCAACATTTTAAAGTAAAAAAAAAACAATATACACATTAAAAATAATATTTTATATATACTGTATGTGTGTGTGTGTGTATATATATATATATATATATATATATATATATATATATATATATATATATATATATATATATATTTCTATGCATGTACACACACACACAGACACACACACTCACACACTCACACATATCTGTATATATCTATATCTATATATGTATCTATCTATATATGTATATATCT